>NC_056630.2:255033435-255080935 GCF_002870075.4 Lactuca sativa
TGTTGGCAAATTTTTATGAGAGTTTCGAATGCATGAGATTTAAGAAAAAATTCTAGCTTTATAAGTATGTATGATATGATATATATATATATATATATATATATATATATATATATATATATATATATATATATATGGGAAAAGTGAATATACCCATAAGGGTATATAAGATAGGTACCCAAACTCACTATACTATGTCATTTTGTATCATATATATACATTGTAATTGTCCAATGTTCTTATAATTAAACTTCTAACTTGATTTACTTCCAAAAATTTTATAATTTCACATTTATCTTCCTCTCATATAATTTTCATTTTAAACTATAATATATATAACCTAATAGATGTTCAGCCAAAAAATGTGATGTAAGAGGAAGATAATAGTGAAAATTTGAAAATCTTGAAAGTAAATCAAGTTAGGATTGATGTTTAAGAACATTATAATGAATATATCAAACAAAATGATGTGTTATAATGCGTTCGGGTACCTAAGCTTATATACCCTTAAGGGTATATTCACTTTTCCATATATATATATATATATATATATATATATATATATATATATATATATATATATATATATATATATATATATATATATATATATATATATATATATATATATATATATAGTCACGATAATTTTTTTTTGAAAATATGGATGGTTTTCCTACAAGAAAAAAATGGACATTACGTGTGAAACTCGACTCTCAAAAATTTCATGTTGCCCACGTTAATGTGTTTTCTGTGCTTATTAGTTCTTTATGTTATCATAAATATTTATAATAGATAAAATTACAAAAATGCTCCTTGTGGTTTGTTAAAACTCACAAAGTCAGTCCCTGCAAATTTTTTTGATGCAAGTGGTCCTTGTGGTTTGAAAAACTTGCACGGATAACCTTTTTTATTAACGCCGTTAGTATTCAGTTGTTAGGGACTGAATTTGTAAGAGCATTTTCATCTTTTCAAATATAAAGGTACTAAATTCGTGATATTTGATAAACCAGGACTATTTTTGTAATTCGTCTAAAAAATAATTTAAATATGAGGAGAAGGATTCGAACATAGTTCGAACTTAGGACCTCCTCCCCATCTCCTAAATCAACCTAAGTCTTATACCATTAAGCTGCATCCAAACTTGATTTATAGTTCAAAAACATAAATGATATTACGTAAAATCGAAAATAAAAGATAAATAAAAAATTAAATTACAATTTATTTTACATAATTTTTTTTAATAAAACAAATTGCATTTTTACGCATTGAAGAAAAAAATGAATTTTTACAGTTAGTTTATATGTTATTTTACGTATTTATTTTACGTAAAATAATTTTTTTATGTATTTAAAAAATACGTTTTTGTATAACACGTTATTATTTGTTATAATCTTATAATATACTTTTACGTTTTGATAACGTCTTTAATTGGTTTAAAACAAAACTACAAGTATTTCTTTACGTAAAAAACATTAAGAACATGAAAATATAACGTAAAAAAAAATACTTGAATATTCGCTTTAAATCAACTAAAGATGTTAAGATAACGTAAAAGTATATTTTAGGATTTTAACAACATAATAACGTATTATACGAAAATGTATATATTTTAAATATATAAAAACATACTTCACATAAAATAAATATAAAAAAAAGTTACATTTTTTTAGGATTACGTTTTTGTATAATATGTTATTATGTTTTTTTTATGTACTTAAAAATATATTTTCGGATTATAACAATTTAATAACATTTTATACGAAAATGTATTTTTTAATATATAAAAAAAAAACATATTTTCCATAAAAAAAACTACGTAAAAAAATTGTTTTTCTATATGAAGGTAAAAAAAAATTATTTTTTATATGAAAACGCTAAAAATATGTTTTAGGATCATAGAAATGTACAATAACATATTATGCGAAAATGTATTTTTTAAATAGATTAGAAAGGATATTTTACGTATAACAAATAGTTAAAAAAAATTGTTTCAAAAAATTATTTTTTTTACAATACACTAAAATATATTTTGTTTTATTATGGTTTACCTTGTGTGGGTTATATTTGTAAAAAAATGTTTTATTTATTTGTTATTGTTAATGTAATTACGGTTTTAGGTAATATAAGCTAATTTTTGGAATTATGAACCAAGTTAAGGTGTAGCTTAGTGGTATAAGGCTTAGGTTGATTTGGGAGAAGGGGAGGAGATCCCAAGTTCGAAAATGGTCCCTGTAGTTTACCAAATATCAAAAATGGTCCCTGTAGTTTAATATATTTAAAGATGAATTACAAAAATGGTCCATGTAGTTTACAAAATATCACGAATTCAGTCTCTTTGTACTTGAAAAGATGAAAAATCCCTTACAAATTCAGTTTCTAAGGGCGTTAGCAAAAAGGGTCATCCGTGCAAGTTTTTCAAGCCACAAGGACCATTTACATAAAAAAAAATTAGCAGGGATTGACTCTGTGAGTTTTGACAAACCACAGGGACCATTTTTGTAATTTTGTCTTTATAATATATTACAATTTTTCTAAAAACATTTTACTTACAGAACTTTAAAAACTATTCAATCTTCGTACCCATGTTTTCCAATTCTATCTTCTCTTCGGGAAAGAGAATTATTAGATGGTTTATATCTTTTGATATACATTTGAGTCCCCCAAGTCTTCAATCTCTAGCTCGGATTTCAGAAGAAAAAAAAAAACCAACCAACCAACCAATACGCAATCTACAAGAATATATCATTTGTATTTTAGCCCCATAATTTAACAAAACATTCTTCTTCTAAATATTTAACATTTACTCCAATATTGATATATTGTTATAATGAATAATTTCTTTGTTTATAAGCCATATTCTGATTTTAAATCTACTATATATTTTTTTTCTCTCACTACGTTTTCGTGTTTTGTTTGCTGCAAACTTCTCAAAATAATGAAAATGAAAAAGGTCGAATGAAAAGTTTTTGGATTTTATCAAACCTGTCCAACAAACTAATTGATAAAAGTCTTGTCTATTTATTAATAGGGTTGTAAGCATTAATTAGCTCCATACGGGTCCTATCGGTATATATCCATCTGTTTTAACAACTTCCGGACAAAAATGAATATATGACCCGGTTAAAACCGGGTCTAATGGTCGGCAATTCGTATACGGAAAGGAAAAAAAAATTGCCGGTTTCAAAACCTGTTCCTATTAGTTTTAAACGGACACATTTTTTTATGAAAACCAAGAAGTTTAATGGGAGACTCGTATTCAAAACCAAACCAAACAACATAAGCAGATTAGGCCAATGTTTTAAAAACCGGTTTTTTAGTTGAACCGGTATGGTGACTGGTTTCCGGTTCAACCGGTTTAACCGGTTCGACCGCCGAGTGAACCAGTTTCTATATTTTTCATGTTTTTTCTATTTGACTACACATACATACATACATAAATTATGAATTTAATGTTTACAAGTTCAAACATTAAAAACATACATAAAAATAAGTTGTAAATAAATCCAAATACGTTAAAATAACAAACAACCATAAGTTTTAGTGTTTTACGTCAATTCATATACGCCAAAAAGGAAAAAAAAAATGTAATACCGAAACGAAATATAGCTTTAGATAAATACAAACACATCAAAAAACTTTATAACATTTACCATATGTTTTTATTTAGAGAAAACTAAATAGATTTAAAAAAAAATCAACGAAGTTTATTATGTAAATAGTACTTTTTCATGTGTTTTTATTCGGTTTAATTGGTTCAACCGGTTTATCTTGACCGGTTCAACCGGGTTTTTCTAAAAACCGGCCGGTTCAATCCGGTTCAGAAGTCAATGTAAAAACCGGTGATAGGTGAACCGCTCCCTCCTCCGGTTTCCGGTCCAACCGGTTTGACCGGCCGGTTCAAACCGGTTTTTAAAACATTGGATTAGGCCACAATTCTACCACATAAAACCAGGTCCTTTAAACAGATAACGGCCCTATTCCAATACCCAAAACTGGGTTATATAACAATTAAACTACCCCGGTTCCATTCTAATAACCAGATTATATAAAAAACACTGATTATTTATTTATTTATTTATTTCTATAATAATTTTTTTGTAAGAATAATTATTAGGACTTACATCCAAAATTACTCTATGTTACACTTAACACACCTATACAATTATACATAAATCGAGACTTACATTCAAAACACATATTCAATACAATAAATATTTTCTATGAACAAGTTATATTAATGTAAATATGCTTCATAACCAAGCATTATAGTCATTAGCATAATCATGTTTCAGTGTCATAAAAACTCCTAAATTTGGTCCTTTCTTACTACAAAAAACTTACATAAAAAACTTCAAAACATAAATTATTATCGCATCACAGAGGGATCGTCCCATAATCAAGTTTTGCAGTTATCCTACATTATCACTGTGAAAAACAAACACAACAAATAATTTGATTTTTGTCTAACATTTCAAAATATATGAAAATAATCATTAAACTAAAAGTAGGATGTGATTGAAATCATGATTAACGAGAAAGAATGTAAGAAATATTCACACGAGAATGTAAATAATATTTATGTTTGAGTAAGAAGGTGTTGCCATATGTGCTCAGGCCGTCGGGTCTTAACGTCTCGGATCTAGATCGGAGATCTGGAAGTCATGCCGTCAGCAAGATCCCGACGAGATACCTAGTTGCCATCACAACAAAATCGTTAATGTTTCCCCTGGGAATATGCCCCGGGAGCAAGTTTCGACGATCAAGTTAGATTGGTTGGTGAAAGGAGATGGTTCCTCTTGGTTGGAGGGAACCATCTGAGGGGTTGTTTGATTTTGGGCTAATTGGGTCCGGTCAGCAATTTTGGCAGACTCGGTCCGGTCAGCTTGTTTGCTAAGCCCAAAATTCGACTAATTCGGTGTAACACCCAAAGTCTGGAAGGCCAAGAAAGGAAAGAAAACCCTAATTTTAAGGGGCGACTCGGCGAGTCCAAGGAGGAACTCGGCGAGTCCGAGCGCGATCCGGGTCGAGGAGTAAGTGACCGACTCGGCGAGTCGGCCAAGGAGACTCGGCGAGTCTGGTCTGTGCGAGGAAAACCCTAAATTCGGGACTTGGAGCCTAATTAAACGTCTCATTCTCTCCCCTAGGGTTCCTTTACTGCCTCTTTCACCCAAAACATCGAACCCTAAGCCCCATTGTTGCCCATTCAAGCTTCCAAGCCATTTTTGAGTGATTTGTAGGAAGAAGAAGAAGGGGGAATCATTAAAGCTTCAAAGATTGGCCTGAGATCTGAAGATTGGGGAAACTTTCTGAGTTATTGAAGGTATTAAGTCGTTTCCCTCCTTTAGATCTATTTTGGTTGTGAGTTTTGGGGGCTTTTTAGCCATGATTAGCT
The DNA here is from genome assembly GCF_002870075.4 of Lactuca sativa. Classification (NCBI taxonomy): domain Eukaryota; kingdom Viridiplantae; phylum Streptophyta; class Magnoliopsida; order Asterales; family Asteraceae; genus Lactuca; species Lactuca sativa. Next base: position 255,038,831 of record NC_056630.2, read on the forward strand.
ATCCATTTGAGTTAGAAGCCAGATCTGAAGTTGCTACTTCGGATCTAAGCATATTATGGTCTTGAGTAGCATAAAGTATCTGTCCTTGAGTTGATTATGGATCCTCTTTTCCTTAAACCCTAGTTTATGGTGTATTTTGCCTAGATCTCCTTCTCTACACGTAAAGTTTGCAACTTTACGTGAGGAATAGGGTTGGGAAGCATAGATCTACAGTTTGGAGTCCATGCATGACTCAAAAGTCCTCTGCATGTATGAAGATCTAAATGAACTCGGAGAGTCCTTGGAGTGGACTCGGCGAGTAGCATGAAGATTTGGAGGAACTTGACGAGTGGGATGAACAGCTCGTCGAGTCGGATGAAGTTGGACAGGTCAGGACTTGGAAATCGGTAGACTCGGCGAGTCATGGACTGACTCAGCGAGTCGAGTCACGAATGGAAGGACTCTGAACATATGAACTCGGCGAGTCAGTAGGGTGACTCGGCGAGTAGGGTTGATCTGGAAGGTTGACTTTGACCAGGACTTTAACTTTGACCAGAGTTGACTTGGTTGTCTATCGGGGGTCAGTTAGGCTCAGTGTTGCATTGATGTTGGTAGCTCGGGGAGCGAGTGGAGCAGGAGTTCAGAGAGTTGTCGGGCAGCAGCGAGTGGGATCATCAGCAAGTTCATCCAGTGCAGGTGAGTTTCCCTTTTGTGTGAATGGGTCTACGGCCACAACATCGGCCCATGTAGTTATGAGTAGAAGACCCGGGGGTTAGCCCTAGGCACAGTATGCTAGTATGATATTCAGGACGAGGTCCAATGATAGCGGGCGGGTGCCCAAGGAATGGTTTATGTAATAGTTTATACTTGTTGTATGTGTGATACTTGTATGTGCCTGGTAGGAAGGTGAGTGTGGGCGAGGTCCCGTAACTCACCAATAGCGGAGTGTGGATGGTGTTCCACATCTCATTAGCAGCAGATCAAGGGCGAGGCCCGAGTTAAGAAAAGAGTGAGTGTGGACTGGGCCTGTATCTCACAATCAGTAGGAGCATGGACGGGGTCCATGACTCATCAGTAACAGGACAAGGGCGAGGCCATGTACCAGGCGAGGCCTTAGGACAAGATCCGTTAGTATGTGATAATAGTAGAGTTCAGTTGTTAGGACCGAAGGGTAGTCAGACACCCCAGATACGTATGACAGTATGTGATGATATGTTTATATGCTGGCATGTTATGTTATATGTGATAGTGGTAGCAGGAGGGGAATAGTCCCCAAGTTCGGTCGTTAGGACCGAAGAGTAGATCGGACGCCCCATATATGTCTGATAATATGTTATGTTATGATATATGTGATAGTAGCAGCAGGGGGTGAAATAGTCCCTGAGGATCGGTTGTTAGGACCGATGGGTAGTCAGCACCCCAGAATGGCTTGACATGGGTAGTCAGCACCCCAGAACGGCTTGACACGGGTAGGTCGGCACCCTAGAATGGCCGTACCGGGTAGGTCGGGCACCCCAGAATTTCCCGACAGTGTGTATGATATGTGATTGTATGGTATGTGGTAGGGTGGGGAACTCACTAAACTTCGTGCTTACGGTTTTCAGTTTTGGTTTCAGGTACTTCCGGTAGCGGAGGGAAGAGCTCGGGGTGATCGCATGACACACACCATAGATTAGACAGCCTGGGAATGTTTACTCTGATAACGAACATGTATTTTGGAAATTAATACTCTGTTTATGTTTTGGAATGATGAATTCGCTTAAAGTAATGTTTTATTAAAAGAAATTTATTTTGTCTTGAATTTTGGGACGTTACAAGTTGGTATCAGAGCCTTGGTTTGAGGGATTTGGACATACCCTCGGGTGTATCTGAATTCAAACTAAGGGATTGTGATAAAAGTTTTCAAAATGAAAAGACAAGTTTTGTAAAAAGAGTTTTAGAAATGAAACAGTTTTTCGAAAAGCGAAAAGAATTCAGAAGGAAAAGAATTTTGATAAGAGACAAGGGTGTGGTGCATGCAATCAGCCGATCAAGTAAGTACCCCGAAATACCCATACAAGTTTATGTTATGATTATCAGTTAGTAGAACAACATGCTAGATTAGGACTAAGGATCTAGGGATGATGCCTTATGTGCCTATTATATGTGCTTTGAGCTGCATGATAGTGCTGATTAGACAGTAGTAGGATAGCCTGTTTAGGTTATGCCTGAGTTTATGAGTTTGTGTGAGTCTATGAGTTTGTGTTGCATGCTAGTTCAGTTTCTTGCTATGTGGATATGATTGCTTGAGTATGTTGTGGTTAGATTTTCCCTTGTCTGAATGATGCTTGCTTTGTGCATTGTAGGATTCTGAGTGATGGGAGTTAGCTATTAGGTGAATACGTCACGTCACATGTGATCAGGGTTGAATAATCTCAGAGTGCTGGATTTGGCCCTATTGCGCAACTCTCGTTTGAGTCTAACCGTTGTAGGGACGAGTCTTTTACTCGAAGGATTATCTGAGCCTCGTCACATGTGATGGTATCCAGGTAATGGCTAATTGGCATCACAAGGAGACCTTCAGCAGCTGAGGACTGTGTGACATCCCTAAAATCACGGCCAGAAAAGACCGGTTTGTTTATGCTTTGTTTAAAAATCAAAGTAACATTTTAAATAAAAGTGTTGCGGAATTTGTCCCAAAACAAAATATGATAAAGATTTATCAAAAGCATTTCCATAGAAATGTATTTCATTAAAAGACTTGGGATGTCATGTTCGTACAGATCAAAAGCATAAACAGTACAATATAAGCCTTACTACATTATTTCATATCTACATGCCTATATCCGTAATCCCTCATCCAAACATCATATCTATGCTCAAGCGCCACTACTTGTAATACATAAAACTGAGTAGGTCAGGCTTGGGAGCCTGGTGAACACATAGGGTTTTCAACCCACAATAAATAAGTTTATTAATTTCATCAATCAACAATAACCCGATTACCCGTTCCCGTTATCCTCACTTTACGTCCCTAAACACCTATCACAAGGGACCTAGCCTAAGGATCCTCATCGGGATGGACACCACTGCTAATGGGATTCCTCAGCAATAAATATCCTAAAGGCAACCATATTGGGGATGGAGTACACCGGTGAACCCATCATTCACAAACACCTACAGGTTGCGAGCCTGCTAGTGTTCCACTGGTCTGTCTAGAAGAGTCCGTGGTCGTCATCCATACTCCGCTAAATGACAGAATCAACAACATCAACATCGAGGCCTCTCATCATTTTATCACACATCACCTATTACATCTACCCATGTTTTACCCCAACATTTTCGTAGATATAAAATACATATACAGTTTAAATCATTGAAAACATGTATAGCAATGTTCATCCATCCTAGATAGCAAGTATTCAGATAATATGCACACATAGCACGTAGTTTATATAAAATACTTCATATATATGTGTAAGCTGAAAGTAACTATGCACTCGATCACCTGATTAGGTGGTGACTCGGCGCTTGGACAAAACTTCGTTACTCTTAACACACTTTTCCTTCGGCAAAACCTAGTATCATTGCCACTAGGGTTTAGTCTAATATTCACCGCGACTAATTAATAGTCTAGCTATTATTACTATTATATAAGCGTTAAACGATACTTATATAACCCATAATAATAGCCCAAGTACTTATTATAAGGTCCTAATAACATTACTATATTGTAACATAAGCTATACTAAAGATAGGATAGGTACAGCTCACTTACAGCGGGTTTTTCGCAAAACCGGGCTTCGCTGGAGCAGCGTTCCCGAGCCAAAAGGCTCTTTTTTCGGGACTCCGGGAGCCTCGGGGCTTCCTTCGGGTGCTAGGGGGTTTACCTAGGCTTTAGGGGGGTTAGGATAAGCTAGAGAGAGAAAGAGAGTATAGAGAGACAAAGAAGTGCGGAAAGGTATGAGAAATGAGAGAAACCGACACTTCTATTTATAGGGTCACATCCTGACGGACTCGCCGAGTCGATTCACTGACTCGCCAAGTCAGTGCCACGTGTCATCACCTGATGGCTTTCCTTGGGGAGAAAGCCTTGACCCATATTCAGCCACGTCACCCCTTTTGCAGCAGCACCCTGCCGATTTCTAAACCCCGTAACTTTTGCATACGAGCTCCGTGTTTGAATTTCTTTTTTTCCACGAGTAGGTAAAAACAAGATCTACAACTTTCATTTAGACTCCGTCGGCTAATTCTCGACCGATCTCAAATTTAACAGTAGGAGGCATTTAGACTGTTAAATGACTGCGAATAATTCGTAACTCCTTCATACGGACTCCGTTTTCGTCCATCTTTTTACCGTTGAGTTCCTATTAATGAGATTTTTAACTCTCATTTAGGTCGCGTAAGCCAAAAACCGCTCGAACTAAAATTCGAGTTTCGGGCCGTGCACTACTAAGCCGAATCTTAGAAAAATCATAACTTCTTCATACGAAGTCAGATTTGGGCGTTCTTTTTATGGATTTTCTCGGTTTACCATATTCTACGACTTTTGTTTAGATCACTAAGGCTAAAAAGTCCTCCATCATAAATTCACTATTTACGTCTCCTAGTGCCATGCCGGTTTTGCCGTAAAACTTCGGCGGGCCATAACTTCTTCGTTATAACTCGGATTTTGGCATTCTTTATATCCCCGGAAGCCTTGTTTCGACCACTAAAACTTTATGTAAAGATATAGGACATATATCACACTTTAATTTTGACACTTATTTTTATTCTTTATTAATTATACATTTATAATTAAATAATAAGCATATAAATACACATAATTCACATAATACTCAAATATTTCATCTTTATTAATTTAAAAAGAGGTACAATAGTTGACCTAGACTATTACATCGTTAAAAATGCTTAGCCTTGAAAACCGGGCGTCACAGACTGGTTGAGTTGAGTCAGAGGTTTCCCTAGGGTAAGCCTAGGATGAGATAGTGCTGGGAGTAGTAGTAATGGATAAGGGACCTGGTGGAGTCGAAGCAATTCCTGAGGAAAGTACGGATAGATGTGGAAGGTAGTATGGGCCCGTACTACTGAAAGTAGAGGATCCGTACTCGATTCGGGAAAGGCCGAGACAAGACCGGGAACCTGGTCGGGTGTGTTTGGTCTCGCATCAGTGATCAGTATTCCGATAGTGGTGGTGGTATTTTTCAGCATGGTGACGTTGCGAGAGAGACCAGCGGGCGGATCAGGCGCTGGAGAGGGATTAGGCTCGGGTTCAGGGGCCAAGCAGCTCGAGGAGCGACTGAGGGAGTTGATATCTGCCGAGGTTAGGTGCAGTATTCTAGATAAGACTCTTGTGACCTTTGGCACGGTCAAGGAGGGTATATTGGAGATTTTCGATGAGAGGCTGGGAGCCTTCCGTGCCGAGATGATGACATTGATGGGAGCGCGTACCTTGACATTTTGGGAGTTCAGGGCTTGCGGGGCACCATATTATCATGGGGCTAGGGACCCCATCGCTAGCAACAGATGGTTGGCTGATGTTGCCAACGCGTTCCGTACGAGCCGGTGTCCTGAGGAGGACAAGGTCAGACTCACTTCTTGTCTTCTGAAGGACAGAGCGAGGGATTGGTGGTAGGAGATTGGTCATGCTCTGGGGGATGATGCCGCGTTGGACGTGATGACTTGGAGCGATTTTTCGGCCAGGTTCAGGGCGGAGTTTTCGCCAATTATTAAGGTGCAGCAGTTGGCACAGGAGTTTCAAGATTTGACGCAGACCACTGAGACTGTGGCGGAGATCACCGCCAAGTTCAGGGAGAGGGCTCTTCTTGTACCGCAGTATGTCGTGGATGATGAGATGAAGAAGGCCCGTTATCACGAGATGTTGAGGGCTAACATCAGGGAGTTCGTGAGCAGGTCCGACTGTAAGACGCTGGAAGATATGATTTCTCGGGCCAGGGAGAGGGAAATTGATTTGGAGCAGATCCGGAAGAGGAAGCCGGATGAGGTTCAGGTAGCCATGAGTTTGGGAAAAAGGCCCAAGGGATCAGATTCGAGATCGAGGGATTATCAGGATCGCAGTCGATGCGGGAAGTGTGGCAGGGCGCACGGGGGCGCGTGCAGGAGTGGTAGCAGCGGTGACTCTGGCTGCTTCAAGTGCGGTCGGACTGGTCATTTTAGCAGGGATTGTACTGCTACCATGACATAGGGATCAGACTTGATATTTTTTCACTAGAATCAGCGGGGCCACAAGAAGGCCCAGTGCTCTAGTTTGTTTTCAGCAGGACGGGTGATGGCACCTGCCCCTACAACTTTGAGGATCACAGACGGACGTCAGGGCCGTGCAGAGGCGCCTGCGGTAGGAGGTAGGGCTTTTCAGATGACTACCTTGGAGGCGCGAGCAGCATCGGACGTTGCAGGTATGTGATTTCCGTTTTTAGTTCTTTTATTCGCGCATGATTATATTGTTATGGTTCTGCATCATTATCGGTATGAGTATTTTATTTTTGTGCGGCTTGCTTGTGATCGATTTATATGCCATCTGCATACCTTAGATATTTGAATGATAGTTAAGGGATGTGCTCTATTGGGGAAGGTTGCTTAGGATGCAGTAACTGTAGCATGCCTGGGAGGGACTTGGTATGTCTCGCTAATTCGAAGCCATATGATTTTATAAATGGATTGGTTAGATCCCTAGCTATGGTAAGCTTGGGGTTCCTCAGCAGGTTGTTTATGGAATGGTAGCGATGATGGGGATTTCTTTTCGAGCATTGAGCAGCAAGGGTTAAGCAGGATTGAAGTGGGGGAGAATCCTACGAGTGGGCAAAGGTAAGAGCACACAGATCCAAAATGAGTGCGCGACCTCCGAGAAGGAAAAAGAAGTGGTACAACATTGATGGATTGAGAAGTCCAGGGTTGGGAGCTTGAGAAACTCCCCCTCAGCCAGTGCGTGTACTGGTGATGGTTAGTATGTGGTTGGAAATTCAGGAAGGGGGATCGCTTGTAGGGCTCGAGTGAGTCAGAAGGAAGATCTTGAGAACTGATAGCATGGGGTGCTTTCGCACTAGCAGTCAAAAGTGGAAAGTGTTGTAAGACTACGGGGCAGCCGTAGCATTCCATAGTAGGTGATGTAAGACTCTGGGAAAGTCGTAGCATTCCATAGTAGCTTCGTTGGCGGAGTTGGGGCGAGGCCCCTATCTCCTAGTGATCAGATAGAGATTAGGAATGTGTAGTGGATGAGAATGATAGGGAGTTTGCCTGTATAGCCCTAGAGAAGTGAGACCTTGGGAGAGGCCTCTCCAGGATATAGTTGGGTGAGACCCGTGGGCGAGGCCCGTATGAGAATAGCAGTATAGGTGAGACCTGAGAGCAGGGTTGCTCAGTAGTATGGTTGGATAAGACCCGTGGGCGAGGCCCGAGCGAGAATGGCTAGACAAGTAGGACTAGAAGGATAGAGGCGGGTGAGACCCATGGGCGAGGCCCGTGAGTTTTAGCAGCACAGGTGGGACCTGGTAGGGACCTTAGTGTTAAGATAGGGGATCGGGGATCCTAGGAATTTTAAAGCTTGTATGGCAGAATAGATTGAGCAGTTATAGGTGGTTGAAGTTTCTTCGAAAGTCGCTTGGAGCGACTAGGAGTTGTGTTGGGTCTAGTTACCGGTGGGAGCCGGTAATCCAAATATTGGTAGATTGGTAAGGACCAGGGTGGTCTCAGTTCATCCGGAAGTCAGACGAGGAATAGCAGAATTTCCAGTCAGTAGCAGTGCGAGTATGCAGCGTATGGTGGAATTCAGTTACTTGATCGTGGGGTGCTTGACACCAAATTATAGTAGAAAGAAATGCCCAGTGGATACTGGCGATAATGACCCGTACTGGAAGTAGCGGGAGTAATAGCTTTTGTGAAGATAGGATCTACACAGTGGCAGAGGAAGTAGTTGGTTATGGAAGGTTGCCCTGGAAAGGGTAGAAATCGCACAAGGAAAGAGGGGGTGAACCCTTATGGATTCAGTTGCAGTACTCGAAGAGTACCAGAAGGATTGTCGGTTGAGTAAGTTATGTTTCCAGAATGTTCAGGGTTAGGGTTGACCCAAGATGATTATCCGCAAGGATTAGTGTTAGTCGGTATGACCGGGCGGAAGGGCAACGAAGGTAGGCGGCTGGCGTTGGGGTAATTAGTAGGGTATTGGGTGCAGGTCGCAGGCAGTGGGCCATAGCAAACTTCGAGGACGAAGTTTAGTTTAAGTGGGGGAGAGTTGTAACACCCAAAGTCTGGAAGGCCAAGAAAGAAAAGAAAACCCTAATTTTAAGGGGCGACTCAGCGAGTCCAAGGAGGAACTCGGTGAGTCTAAGCGGGATCCGGGTCAAGGAGTAAGTGACCGACTCGGCGAGTCGGCCAAGGAGACTCGGCGAGTCTGGTCTGTGTGAGGAAAACCCTAAATTCAGGACTTGGAGTCTATTTAAATGTCTCATTCTCTCCCCTAGGGTTCATTTACTGCCTCTTTCACCCAGAACATCGAACACTAAGCCCCACTGTTGCCATTCAAGCTTCCAAGCCATTTTTGAGTGATTTGTAGGAAGAAGAAGAAGGGGGAATCATTGAAGCTTCAAAGATTAGCCTTAGATCTGAAGATTGGGGAAACTTTCTGAGTTATTGAAGGTATTAAGTCGTTTCCCTCCTTTAGATCTATTTTGGTTGTGAGTTTTGGGGGCTTTTTAGCCATGATTAGTTATCCATTTGAGTTAGAAGCCAGATCTGAAGTTGCTACTTTGGATCTAAGCATATTATGGTCTTGAGTAGCATAAAGTATCTGTCCGTGAGTTGATTATGGAGCCTCTTTGCCTCAAACCCTAGTTTATGGTGTATTTTTCCTAGATCTCCTTCTCTACACGTAAAGTTTGCAACTTTACGTGAGGAATAGGGTTGGGAAGGGTACATCTACAGTTTGGAGTCCATGCATGACTCAAAAGTCCTCTGCATGTATGAAGATCTGAATGAACTCGGCGAGTCCTTGGAGTGGAATCAACGAGCAGCATGAAGATTTGGAGGAACTCGACGAGTGGGATGAACAACTCACCGAGTCGGATGAATTTGGACAGGTAAGGACTCGGAAATCGGTAGACTCGGCGAGTCATGGACTGACTCAGCGAGTCGAGTCGTGAATGGAAGGACTTTGAACATATGAACTCGACGAGTCAGTAGGGTGACTCGGTGAGTAGGGTTGATCTGGAAGGTTGACTTTGACTAGGACATTGACTTTGACCAGAGTTGACTTGGTTGTCTGTCGGGGGTCAGTTAGGCTCAGTGTTGCATTGATGTTGGTAGCTCGGGGAGCGAGTGGAGCAGGAGTTCAGAGAGTTTCCGGGCAGTAGCGAGTGGGATCATCAGCAAGTTCATCCAGTGCAGGTGAGTTTCCCTTTTGTGTGAATGGGTCGACGGCTACAACGTCGGCCCATGTAGTTATGAGTAGAAGACCCGGGGGTTAGCCCTAGGCACAGTATGCTAGTATGATATTCAGGACGAGGTCCAATGATAGCGGGCGGGTGCCCAAGGAATGGTTTATGTAATAGTTTATACTTGTTGTATGTGTGATACTTGTATGTGCCTGGTAGGAAGGTGAGTGTGGGCGAGGTCTCGTAACTCACCAATAGCGGAGTATGGATGGTGTTCCACATCTCGTTAGCAGCAGATTAGGAGCGAGGCCCGAGTTAGGAAAAGAGTGAGTGTGGGCTGGGCCCGTATCTCACAATCAGTAGGAGCATGGACGGGGTCCATGACTCATCAGTAGCAGGACAAGGGCGAGGCCCAGTGCCAGGCGAGGCCTTAGGACAATATCCGTTAGTATGTGATAATAGTAGAGTTCGGTTGTTAGGACCGAAACGATAGTCAGACACCCCAGATACGTATGACAGTATGTGATGATATGTTTATATGCTGGCTTGTTATGTTATATGTGATAGTGGTAGTAGGAGGGGAATAGTCCCCAAGTTCGGTCGTTAGGACCGAAGGGTAGATCGGACGCCCAAGATATGTCTGATAATATGTTATGTTATGATATATGTGATTGTAGCAGTAGGGGTGAAATAGTCCCCGAGGATTGGTTGTTAGGACCGATGGGTAGTCAGCACCCCAGAATGACTTGACATGGGTAGTCAGCACCCCAGAACGGCTTGACACAGGTAGGTCGGCACCCCAAAATGGCCGTACCGGGTAGGTCGGGCACCCCAGAATTGCCCGACAGTATGTATTATATGTGATTGTATGGTATGTGGTAGGGTGGGGAACTCACTAAGCTTCATGCTTACGGTTTTTAGTTTTGGTTTTAGGTACTTCCGGTAGCGGAGGGAAGAGCTCGGGGTGATCGCATGCCACACACCATAGATTAGACAGCCTGGGAATGTTTACTCTGATAACGAACATGTATTGTTGAAATTAATACTCTGTTTATGTTTTGGAATGATGAATTCGCTTAAAGTAATGTTTTATTAAAAGAATTTTTTTTGTCTTGAATTTTGGGACGTTACATTCGGTCTGTATATCTGATTGAGTCAATGAAAAACCACTGATTCGGTCATGGATGAAAATACGGTTGACCTAGAAAAATACCTCCATTGCCCTTTCTCTCCTTCTCATGCGACAACTTATCTCACCTCCGATATTTCTCTTAGCGCTGGTTATTCCCACCTCTGACCTCCGTCCAACGCCTCCTCCCTCCAGCCTCTTCCTGTCTTCAATCGTTATCCAGAGACATTGGCTTCGGTGAAGCCCCTCCTCTCCGACAAAGAGCAACACCTCCGGTAAATCTCTCAGCTCTAGCACCACTGTATTTTTTTATGGTCTATAATATGCCATTCTTAATTGATTCAACGATCAAAATTTCTGATTCACACATTTCTTCTGGATTATGCAACTCTCGTTTACTCGTTCTATCAATTTACAATTCTTTCTTGTGCTTATCATCTTGTGTCGTGAATGTGTTTTTGGGCTACCTGGTTTATCAATTGGTTTATTCAATTGAATTCAAGTCTTGTGAACCTGATCAATTACAAATGGTGTTGAGATTCATGATGCAGTAATGTGGCTGTGAACAATTTATGAAGATGGTTTTAAATTTGTTAAGTACTTGATAGGTTAAAGAAGACGTGGTGTAAAGAAAAGTCAAAGATGTGCTCTTGGTCAAAATTGAATATCTCATGACTTTAGATCCATATTCATACACATCGTAATGAGTTAGTGAAAGAGATCAAAATCAAATCAATGGAAACTGTTCTTGATAAAAAGAACATTTTGATAAAGTCTTTTATTTATGTTTTGAAGCAATAGATGAAGGTAGCAACATAAAAGTATATGAAACTAATGTTTGGGTGCAGCCTTGGAATAAATTGAAGCAGATGCAAGAATTTAAGGCTTTTGATGATCCAAATGTCGAGAAGTTTGTAGGTGTTAATTTGATAAAAGTGCTCATTGATGAAGTTGTAGTTGGTTTTTGTAAACAATTACCATTTCAATATGAAATGCCTAGAAGTTAATTGGTGTGTTGTTGATTTGCTTTGTTATTTAAGGCATTTTGATGAGCAGGGGTATTTTGGGTACAAAAATATTATGTGTGTTTGGTTCTAAATGTTGAATCAAATTTATGTGTGGAAGGGTTTTTGAGAGAATAACCTTTTTTTTGTGTTTTACTTGAGCCATTAACCCAATTAATTATTACAAAAAATGTTTTTGAGGGTAATATAGTCATTTTGTATAGTCAGACAGATGAAAAATCAAACAACAAGTTTCAGTCATAAGTTAACTCAGTCAAAAATTCTAACCGAGTCAGCTTCTAACCCAGTCAGTAACTATTAAACGACCCCTGAGTGTGTTGGGTGTGACTTTGGCCATAATGGAGGTTGATCTCCCAAGAAGGGAGATGCCTGAGGGTCCAATGATCCTCCTCCATGAAGGAGGTCATGTTCTATTTATAGGTGACAATTAGGTCAGCAGAGAGTTAGGTCAGGCCTTGAGTCAGCCCAATTCAGGCCCAACTAGCAAGGAGTTGGGTAAGGCCGCCCGAGGACACCCGAGGCTGACCACGCAAGGCCGATGGGCAAGCACCAAACAAGGCTGGCAGGTAAGCGCCAGGCAAGGCTGGCACGCCGGAGCCGTTTGGGTCGTGCTAATGGACCTGTCGTTAACAAGTCCCCCCCATTCCGATGTGATTGGTAAACGGCCAATGGCAATAGACTGGACACAGTCATACAAACTGTGCGTCATCAAGCCCCCTAGTCTGGTTTGATTGGTTTGTAGACAATCAGATCGGAGTAGACATATCAACAATGTATCAAAGAAATAAAAAGAAATGACCAAACCTCGCCTATGCGAGTCCTGGTGTTGTGCGACTATTTTATTTCTTTAAGCTTGTTTGCTTTGCTCCTGGATGGTTCATGTTGGCCACTGGTTTGGTATCTTCTCAACGGATAATGTTGGCCCATGATATTTATTCATTCATGTTTTTCCCATTGGAGGGATTTCTTTCTAAAGGTTTATGTTAGCCTTATGAATTGACTGGGAGTGTCTCATACTTGCTTTGTAGGGTTTTAAGACTCGAAGTATGTTTATCTTTTATAGCAAAAAATTATTTTGGTTTGACAACTTAGGATTTATACTTAACCAAAGTGTTTTGGTTTTAGCTCGGGAGTTCGCGCTCGTGAGCTCGTGGTTCGTCGTTTCTTCAAGTCGGCACGTTTTGTTTTTAGGCTAAGGCCTTATCTAGCCTTTCTTATGGACCTTGGCTGGTTCACTTTTATTAGGGTATTTTCCTTTAGGAAAAGTTTCCTAGTTACCCTTTAAGACTTTGCTCTAAGTCTCGGACCAATGAGTGTTGCACCTTGGCCCTAGTCATCCAAGTTAAGTCGAGATCATCACCTCGAGGCATTTAGGAGTTAGGTATTTTTTATATCAAGGGAAAGGTTATGAGCCTTTAAAGCCTTTTTTCATGTCATGGTTAGAGGTAATAGACCTATGAGTTAGATTGATACATTTAGGGAAAGGTTACGAGCCTTTAAAGCCTATGGTTGCATCCTTGCATCGATTTCGTTCAAGTGGCGTCGATGATCAATCTTTGTTATCACTTCGTAAATGTGCATAAACTCTTATTGAAATAATATCAAGCTTGAATAATAATAAACATTTTAATTGTTTTCGAAATCAGTCAAGATCCATTATTCTATTGATAATGTTTTGGAAATATCAACAATGGTTAATGAGGACCAAAATGACTAAACTTTGACCAAAAAATGGGCCTAAAGCTAGATCTAACTATTAGGGTGTGATTATCCATTTGGAGTTAGATCACATTGTCCTCGCCCTTGACGTGCCTTATTATGTCTTTTTCTCCTCACTCTAGCAGTAAGAGTGGTACAAGTTGTATGCTTTCAAAGTTCGAGGGATGGGCCTCCCGAATTGTGATTCCAAGACACAAGCTACGTTCTAGTGCGTCTCCTCTATCTTATATAGGCCTTTCTGGTGACACGTAGCTTTCCCTAAGGTTGAGCATGACTGGATTTATTTTTCCTAGTTGTGATATGATCCAGCCGACACGCTAGAGTTTTTTGGGCCATGCTAATAGACTTGACATCAACAAGTTTCCACCAGTCCATTGTGATTGGTACACCGCCCATGACATTGGACTGGACACAGTCATACAAGTCGTGTTTCGTCAAGTCCCCCAGTCTGATGGGACTGGTTTGTTGACACTCATATCAGAATAGACACAACAGTTGTGCACCAAATATAAAAGGAATGACCGACCCATGCCTATGAATATGAAACATGGATGTCATGGATTTTCTATCATCTCTTGGTGGGATGTCACCAATAATCATCTACATAGTCTGTTTTTCATGAACATTGATAGCCATCTTCAAGGTGTTTCTTGCATGGGATATACTTAGCTGACTTCTCCCTAGTCTGATGTGGGTAACTTAGGTGATCGTATCAGACTATGGTACATATGGCAAAGTTGCTACAAGAATACAAAACGAGGTTGTTTTCATGATAACAGAGAGCAAGAATGTTGCCAAGAGCCACTCAACAAAGATGTTGAGGGATTGTAAGTAGCAAGGCAATTGTCGTGATAACATTCTTTGTTGAGGAGTGACCTTTCTATAGAAATATGTAATGTAGGAAATGCCTTATTGATCATCTAATCATAGGAAGATAGTGTTGATTATAAGAGAAGAAACACCAAATTTGTGGTGCTAAGTATGGAATAAGCTTGTGACGTGTGACTTTGGTGCGTGGCGACACACGACTTATATTGCATGACTCAGCAGCTAACAATCATGTAGATGTCATGCGGGAGAACGTCACATGGAAAAGATAGGGCTTAGCAGCCAATGATCATGGATACATCCTGCGGTAGAGAATTGTGTGGAATAGATCGGGCTTAGCACCAAGTGATTGTGGCTACATCCTACAGGAGAGCATTATATGGAATAGCTCAGGCTTAACAGCTAATGATCATAAACACTTCATGTGGAATAACATCATGTGGAAATGGATTGGAAAAGGTTGTGAGCCTTTAAGCCTTGTTCCCGGAGCACGCCATGATAGAGGCGTTAGTCTGAGAAACCAAACGATTCAAGGTAAAGGTTATGAACCTTCTGATCCTTATAGGTGGAGCAAGTCGCAATAAGGGAGTCAGACTGGAAATCCAAGCAAATCAAGCAAAAGGTTATGAACCTTCTGAACCTTGTAGGCGGAGCTTTCCGCTATAATGGAGTCGGGCTGGGAAACCAAGAGATTTCAGAAAAAGGTTATGTCTGTACCATTAGCTAGATTAGGTTAGCAGCCTTCGATCTATGTGCCCGACCTGAATGATCGGTCTGGCCAGAACGTAACGTCACTTGATGCTTTGTTGGATCATTAGCTATAGTAAAAATTGATGCCTCACTGTCTTGACCTCTACATAATGCAATTGTTTTTTAAGCAACATGATTTATGTAGCAATTAAGTCTTATACACCAAGAGAAAGTCGAGATCATAGTGATACTGTTTGTCGAGAGCTGAGGCTACTGAGGGCCAGACAACAAGGTTGTTAAGAGTTAAATAAAGGAGCTGTTGTCGAAGAGTGTGTAAAGGGAATGTTGTCGAGAGATAAACAACATGTTCGTTGAGAGTTGGGCAACAATACTATTGAGAGATGGTCAACATGGCTGCTGAGAGCCGGACAACAAAACTATTGAGAGCTGGTTAGGACGGCTGATGAAAGATGGGAAGCGTGACTGCTGGGATCAAGGCATCATGACTATTGAGAATTGATCAACGAGACTGGCAGGATCTGTTCAACATGACTGTTGGGATCTTGGCTATGCATCCACTGAGGATTGGGCTATGAAGCTGCTCTTTCATTCATTATAAAAATGTCTTCCCAGGGATGCACAAGCATATACAATATATGATTGTTATGTAGTTCAACTCTTTGCTTGGAATAACACTTATGCTTAGTGTTGTGCCAACCCTTCTACTTCCCCTTTTTAGGAAGGGAAAAGAATTAGAATGATGAAAGTATGATATTCACTTGTGTTTGCACACATGAGCTTTATTCTTTTGTACATGCCATTGTAAATTGTTAGTGCATCCCACTAGGAATATGTTAAAGATAACATGACAACTATCTTTAGGATGACCTAGCAAACGGTTGCAATATGTCCTAGCACCAAACTTGGGCTCTCGCCCTCACCCTAGCACTGGGACCCTCATGCTTGGCACCCTCGCACCTAGGTCCAATTCCTGACGACAATCTCTGATCCATAATAAGACAATGAACAGCTGGTCATTTCCCAAAGCGAAAAGTGTAACGCTTATGTAAGGTCACACCATATGATCTGATGAGTCAAACACTCTATTCATTAACTACCAGTGCTAGCGTCTACATCAGCATCATCTCCAGCGTCTCAAGTCTTACCAACGTCAACATGTATATAGCAATTCTATGTAATCTTTGTATATTAGGTAACGATACAAATATGTATAGAATAGATAGTAGATCCGATATCTTTTTGATGAGGATCGGTTCTTCATACAGATTAGATACAATCCCTTTAATAAAGGGCTATACTAGTATAGTTTAGTATATATTCAATATTAGGGTCAAACCCTAATGTTAATCGTCTTGGTGACTTTATTTTTGACAACCCATTTTCTTAGTGAAAACAAACCCTTTCATGGTAAAAGATAATTTAGAGAATTCTTCGTGTTTTTATTTTATCTCCTCTTTATTTGTTTAGTTTAGTTCATACTTGTTTATTATACTTGAAGTGTATCCGATCGATACAAACCTTTAATTGGTATTAGAGTAGGTTTTTGATACACTCAAGATCCCTCTTATGATCCTAAATCAACTGCTTACAACAAGATCCCTCTGTTTGATTATCAAAGGCCATTGATGCTCTCGAGTTCATGGACGTCGACATGCTTGACATCATCAACAAAGGTCCTATCACCGTTACGCATCAATCATCTAATGATGGTGCATCTGATAGTAAGCTAAAAAGGAAAAATGTGTCGGGATATAACAAGGAAGAGAAAAGTGTGTTGAATCTCAATGTAAAGGCAAGAGTTGTTATCAGAAACTCTCTCCTTTTTTCTATCTATCGTCTGGTTGAAAAATATTCAACTGCTGGAGAGATGATGATCACACTATCATCTCCTTTTGAAAAGGAAAACCCCTCAGATGATGAAGTCTCAAAAGGTAAGTGTCTCATGGCCTAGATAGTTGAATCTCATGGTGACACTTCAAGTGACAATGTTGGGATTCTTGACGTTGATCCTTCTCAAGTTGCTACATACCTTAAGTCGGAATGGGACGCCACCTTAACGTATCAGGTAAAAAATCTTGTTAACTACCCTTGTGTTGAAAATATCGAATAATATGACACGATCAATATCTTTGTAACACCGTAAATTTCAAAACAATTCTTTCATTTTAAATAATCATTTTATTCTTAGAACACTTGTTAAAAATCTCATTCATAATCAAATTACAAAACATAGCTCCATTTTCACTTGCATAGAAAACCAGGATCCTCCAAAATATGACTCTTGCTCTGGTGTGTACAATCAAGCCGGTGCCGTACCGTGATACTGAAAGAAACCTGAAAACAACAAAACACAAAACACTGTAAGCACGAAGCTTAGTGAGTTCCCCAAAATACCACACACATAACACATACAAGCCACTCGAGGCTATAACTCTATGGGTCCGTGCACCCAAACTCAGTGAACCCTCAGGTTCTAACTCTATGACCCTTCCGGTTCTAACTCTAGGAACCCTTCGGTTCCAACTCTGCAACCATGCACAGCATAAATCACATAGAAATAATGCAGTACAACACATAACATACATAGCATACAAATACTCTGTCACATAACTCTGGTTACCTACTCAAGGTAAAGTATAGTGAGAAGACTCACCTGGCAAGCAAAAAGCAGATATCTCCATACTCGGATCTCGAACTCGCCACCGCCTAACACGTAAGGCAAAACTCTCATGACTATAACTCTCGAGACTAGAATCAATCCTCTCAATGCACCCTCTTAAGGGTAAAAGACTATTTTACCCCTCTCTTGGCCCAAAGGCCACATCGCTGACCAAACCCTAAAAGTCAACGGTCAACCCTTGGTCAAAATCAAAGTCCTCAGTCAAAGTCAACCCTGACTGACCCTACTCGCCGAGTCAACTCTATGACTCGCCGAGTTTCTATAATCAGAACTTCACTCAATCCGCGACCTAACTCGCCGAGTCACTCCGAGACTCGCCGAGTCCAACAACTCTGAGTCCACTCGCACACAACTCACCGAGTCATCCCTTGACTCACCGATTCTCGACTCAACCAGGGAATATCGGGACTCTTCGACAAGACTCGTCGAGTCCAAGAACAGACTCGCCGAGTCCAAGACTATCATCAACCTACTCGTCGAGTTGTTCATACAACTCGCCGAGTTCCAGGCCATCTTCATCCAACTCGTCGAGTACACCCATGTGACTCGCCGAGTACCACCGGTCTGAATCCATTCGGAAGCATTCCAGGCCATGCAATTGCTCCAAAACATAGATCTAGCCTCCTACCACTCATCCATCACGTAAAGTGGCAAACTTTACGTGAATCCAAAGAGATCTAGGCCATTTGCACATTGGGCTAGGGTTTGGGACATGAAAGCTTCACTAAACACTCCAACACAGGGACTTTCATGCTCTCTGATTCTTCTCCCTTCTAGATCTGAGGTAGCAACCTCAGATCTAACCTCTAGACTTCCCATTACATCCATAGACAAGTTCCCACAAACCCCAAAATGAAGAAACACATAATAACAGCCCAAGAACGAGATATTACCTCCAAGAGATGCCCCAACTGCAATGTAATTCGAATCCAAGCAAAGCCCCTTGCTCCAAGCCTTCAATCTCCCAAAATTCCCTCAACAATTACTTCTCCAAGCTCCAATCCACTCAACAATGGTGCTTCTCCGCGATTTAGGGTTTTCTGGGGCTCAAGGGGTGATAAGGAGGCTGGGAGGAAAACATAATGTTCTTTATATAGGGCTCAACCCCGAGAATTAGGGTTTTCTCCAATCAGCGCCTACTCGTCGAGTCCTCCTCACTGACTCGCCGAGTCGGCTACTTAGCACGCGACCCAGTCGCGACTCTACTCGCCGAGTCCATCCATGGACTCGCCGAGTCACTCTTTCATAACTTACTCTTTTAGCCCTTCAACTCTACTCTTGATATTTCGGGATGTTACAATTCTCCCCCACTTAAATTATGCTTCGTCCTCGAAGCCTATGGCAACTCAACTCCAAAATACTCCCACGGCGCGCCACCTGGCCCTAACTGGACCAGGTTCATCAAAGCATAACCATCGAACTCGAACTCACTTCCTCTTTCCTTGCGGTGTCCTGACCACCGTCTCAAACCAGGCACCGGCTGTACCCTCTGATAATCACACTTAACAATCGAGAATTACCCGAGATGTATCACTGCTCCAAATATCAACAACCGATCGACCCATAAGGGCTAGAAAGCCATGAACCATCGGATCCCCGATCCGAATCCCACTTTATCCATTCCGGAACGACTGAGAGACCCATTCTCACTCTCAGAACAACTCTCACGAGTTCTCCTCTTGCAATCACATACACATGCTGAACTAGCTCCAACACCCTCAGGTTGGAAAACTCGATACACTGATGATATCCTCAAACATCCTCCCAGGATGAACCACTGATACATACCCAATACCCTGATCAGAATCACACTGAGAGTCCAGGATTCTCTCCCTGGATCCCTTCCGAGCCTCCTGGCTCTACACCTGCGGAATCCCTCCCGCGTCCTCAACAGACATCCCATCATGATGTCATTCCATACCACTGTAACAGACACCGCATTCAACCCTCATACTCTAAATCATCCATTCGCACTACTACCTTCACTTCCGTGAACCAACACTTCCCCCCCGGGGTTACATACCTTTCTCTGCCCTTACCTAGGGAAATCCACTTGACAACCTTGCCACTACTCCATGTATCGCACATGCTCTGGATCTGCTCGCAAGGACTCTCGGGTCCATGCGTTACCTCTCCTCAGCAAATGAGGGTCCGACACCTCCTCCTATACAACAGCTCAAAGGGCGGCATACCAATGCACTAATGATGGCTGTTAATATAGGACAACTCGACCAAGGATAATTACGTGCCGCAGCTTCCTCCAAAATCTAATACACATGCCCGAAGCATGACTTCGAGCGTCTGAATCGCTCACTCGCTCTGAAGTGTCCTCAGACAACCTCCTGATAAGCTCTAGCTCATTTCTCATATCCCTCTTCGAGACTGAGCACCAAGTCAGCTTTTGACTCCACAGCTGAGCCTCCAAAGGTCTCCCATAACATGATCCAAACATCTCACTAACCTTTTCCCCGTGACCACTATCACTGCCCAGTGACACGCAAGTCACGAAATCCTCTTTTCCTCATGCGAGAAAATACGGTCCAACCAAGGATCGTCTCAACTCTGATCTCTGGTTTCTGCTGCGCATATCCCTTGCGCATCTCACTGCATCTCCCGACAGAGACGGAGACCCCAGTCTCGCCCCCGATTCAACATCCAGGCTCCAAAAAGTCAATACTAGGGCTACTCAAACCCAAAACTCTTCCACATCATACATTGTTCGGAAAACGTTCCATCATCACATTCTCTTGCCATCTAGTGAGTACTGCGGCCCCCCCGCAGTATCACAACACCCTCAGAATAGTGAGTACTACGGCTCCCCGCAGTATCACAACACCCTCTGACTAGTGAGTACTACGGCTCCCCGCAGTATCACAACACCCTCTGACTAGTGAGTACTACGGCTCCCCGCAGTATCACAACACCCTCTGACTAGTGAGTACTACGGCTCCCCGCAGTATCACAACACCCTCTGACTCCACTAGCTCGTGCTCCGAAGACTATCATCAACGGCTACCCATACTCGACTCGAATATCCATCACAGACTCTGGAGGCAATCAACATAACAAATGCCCACCCTTGCGAAAATCCACTCTCTCAAATAATCTCCCTGGATGCCCATACTCGAAGGGCTCCCACTAGATCCATAGATACCTGATATACCACAAGTCGATTCAATTCAAGATTCACGAGTAACTCCGAAATAAAGATATCATACCCAGATATCTCGGAATACCCCAACAGAACATCACAAGATCCTGCCACAACCACTGATCTCCTGCCCCAAGCATCATATAGACACAATAATACATTTCCTCTGAACCCCATAATTAGATCTGCATTTTTTTTTTCCAAATTGCAACCTCGGTGTATCCAATTTCTCAATTGGAATACAAGAAAACGCTAACGCTACTAAATACGCTGATAATTCTCCGAACCCATTTTCTACCGCTCAAAATCCAAACAAGGATACACATACTGACCCGGGAGTTGGCTGCCCAATCATTCTCTATCTACTTGCAACAACACTGACCACCAAACACCTGCCGTGGAGACATTCATCATTCTCAACAAGTACTTCCCGCATTAACTCACTCTGACCTCTTTCCTCGATCACCGACATCTCTGGTCTCATGATTTCTTACAGCAGATCTCTATACTCCACTTATAACTGCTCTTGACAAATCTCTGCTTTCTTACATACTGTACCCGGTTCTCCCCCACTTAGGGTTCGAACCATCACCAATTAGCACGCAACCAACCCACAACTATTTTTCACCAGCGAAATCGCACCTGCCCCAGGAAAGTGCTACACAACGCCCGATAATTCCTTCTTAAGGAAATCAATCGACCTCATATACTGTGAACCTCTGATGAACTCCTCAAGAACTTCTCATCACGACTGCCTCTAGTCGTTCCAAATCTCATACCAATCTAGCACTAAGCATCTCAACTGCTCAATAACATCTCTGGCTCATAGACTGAACCGCAAAATCATCATACCCCTCACCTCAACTCATCAAACATCGCTCCAACACCGGGATCATCCCAAGAACAGGGACCCACTCCCATATTCAACACCCAACATAGATAGAAAACTCTATGCACTGCTAAACTCGACTGAACTCCACACTGATACTACTATAATACATCCTACTATACTCAAATAGGTGTAGTGTGGTCCTCGACTACCTCAGTCCCAACTGACTATCTGCTCATGATAAGTCACCGCCTCGCGGCACACATGCTACCTAATACACTGGGGGAAAAATCATCATCAATGACGACCTGCAGGGTTTACCCCCAACCCAAAACTCAACATCATGCTTCTCATATTTGCACACGAACATAATCAGAACCACCCAGATCATAGAAGGTGACATCTCCTTTATCGACTGATCGCTCAACTCAGATTGAAATTCTTCCTTCTCACTGACTCCTTACTAAAATACTCTGAGAGGCTCTCGATCTTCCTCTCAAGGGACGCCTCTCCGAACTCAATCATAACCGGATAGCCGGGGAACCACAAACATCTTTCCCTATGAACCATGGTATTCATTCCATGACATCTCTTCTCAATATGCTCCGGCGTATGGTACTCGAACCATAACACCACTCCTCAATCCGCTTCGATGTATGGTACTCGAACCATAACATCACTCCTCAATCTGCTCCGATGTATGGTACTCGAACCATAACATCTCTCCTCAATCCGCTCCGATGTATGGTACTCGAACCATAACATCACTCTTCAATCCGCTCCGATGTATGGTACTCGAACCATAACATCACTCCTCAATCCGCTCCGATGTATGGTACTCGAACCATAACATCACTCTTCACTCCGCTCCGATGTATGGTACTCGAACCATAACATCACTCCTCAATCCGCTTCTTAGGACCTTCAGAATACTCCCTGTTTCATGTATGGGTCCTCTGCTTTCAGTAGTACGGGCCCATACTACCTGCCACATCTACCCATACTTTCCACACGGACCATCCCAGAGCTCCTAAGTAGCTGCTCGACCTGATTTGTCACCAATCCCATCGCGCGTGCTCGCTCCCCAGCGAAATTCTCTACTCTACCCGCGCACTCATCTGGCTAGGGTTACTCCCTAGGCTCTTCCGTTGTCCTCCCACTTCTTTGCTATCAGCTGCTGAAGAGCTCCCTGTGATGCCAGCCATCTACCTCCTGAATATCGTCATATTCACTTGGTAGCTGACTCCCATCATCGAGAGTTCCACAAAGCACAAAGCAAGCAACATTCGAGCATCGAAGAATACATAGGTCTCCCTCTCTATGATAACTCCACTTTCTCGGCTCATCCTCGGAAGTACCACTGAACTCTACAACTCTACCCCTCATGGGTTCTAACTGGGTACTCTCACTCATCACATACTCAAAAGCATAACACATATAACAACAAGTCCTAGGCTAAGGCATCACAGATCAGGCTACTCTAGTCCTAAGATGTGAAATACCTAGCCTGCCTCTAGCATGCAATAATATCTCATAAAGTGCATCATAAATATCTCATAACACAAAAATAAGGGTATTTTGGGAAATCACCGTTCGGGCTCTGGCTGATTGTACACACTGCTCTTTCTTGCTTTCTTTTTGAACTCTTATTCACTTTTTAGAAAATTATTTCTTTGAAATTTTTTTTTCTTACTTCCTCAGTTTGAGTCCAGATTTACCCAAAGGCGCATCCGAATCCCTCAAACCAAGGCTCTGATACCAACTTGTAACACCGTAAATTTCAAAACAATTCTTTCATTTTAAATAATCATTTTATTCTTAGAACACTTGTTAAAAATCTCATTCATAATCAAATTACAAAACATAGCTCCATTTTCACTTGCATAGAAAACCAGGATCCTCCAAAATATGACTCTTGCTCTGGTGTGTACAATCAAGCCGGTGCCGTACCGTGATACTGAAAGAAACCTGAAAACAACAAAACACAAAACACTGTAAGCACGAAGCTTAGTGAGTTCCCCAAAATACCACACACATAACACATACAAGCCACTCGAGGCTATAACTCTATGGGTCCGTGCACCCAAACTCAGTGAACCCTCAGGTTCTAACTCTATGACCCTTCCGGTTCTAACTCTAGGAACCCTTCGGTTCCAACTCTGCAACCATGCACAGCATAAATCACATAGAAATAATGCAGTACAACACATAACATACATAGCATACAAATACTCTGTCACATAACTCTGGTTACCTACTCAAGGTAAAGTATAGTGAGAAGACTCACCTGGCAAGCAAAAAGCAGATATCTCCATACTCGGATCTCGAACTCGCCACCGCCTAACACGTAAGGCAAAACTCTCATGACTATAACTCTCGAGACTAGAATCAATCCTCTCAATGCACCCTCTTAAGGGTAAAAGACTATTTTACCCCTCTCTTGGCCCAAAGGCCACATCGCTGACCAAACCCTAAAAGTCAACGGTCAACCCTTGGTCAAAATCAAAGTCCTCAGTCAAAGTCAACCCTGACTGACCCTACTCGCCGAGTCAACTCTATGACTCGCCGAGTTTCTATAATCAGAACTTCACTCAATCCGCGACCTAACTCGCCGAGTCACTCCGAGACTCGCCGAGTCCAACAACTCTGAGTCCACTCGCACACAACTCACCGAGTCATCCCTTGACTCACCGATTCTCGACTCAACCAGGGAATATCGGGACTCTTCGACAAGACTCGTCGAGTCCAAGAACAGACTCGCCGAGTCCAAGACTATCATCAACCTACTCGTCGAGTTGTTCATACAACTCGCCGAGTTCCAGGCCATCTTCATCCAACTCGTCGAGTACACCCATGTGACTCGCCGAGTACCACCGGTCTGAATCCATTCGGAAGCATTCCAGGCCATGCAATTGCTCCAAAACATAGATCTAGCCTCCTACCACTCATCCATCACGTAAAGTGGCAAACTTTACGTGAATCCAAAGAGATCTAGGCCATTTGCACATTGGGCTAGGGTTTGGGACATGAAAGCTTCACTAAACACTCCAACACAGGGACTTTCATGCTCTCTGATTCTTCTCCCTTCTAGATCTGAGGTAGCAACCTCAGATCTAACCTCTAGACTTCCCATTACATCCATAGACAAGTTCCCACAAACCCCAAAATGAAGAAACACATAATAACAACCCAAGAACGAGATATTACCTCCAAGAGATGCCCCAACTGCAATGTAATTCGAATCCAAGCAAAGCCCCTTGCTCCAAGCCTTCAATCTCCCAAAATTCCCTCAACAATTACTTCTCCAAGCTCCAATCCACTCAACAATGGTGCTTCTCCGCGATTTAGGGTTTTCTGGGGCTCAAGGGGTGATAAGGAGGCTGGGAGGAAAACATAATGTTCTTTATATAGGGCTCAACCCCGAGAATTAGGGTTTTCTCCAATCAGCGCCTACTCGTCGAGTCCTCCTCACTGACTCGCCGAGTCGGCTACTTAGCACGCGACCCAGTCGCGACTCTACTCGCCGAGTCCATCCATGGACTCGCCGAGTCACTCTTTCACAACTTACTCTTTTAGCCCTTCAACTCTACTCTTGATATTTCGGGATGTTACAATCTTACCTTTCGATTTATCTATTTCAAACAAAGAAAGATCTTCTCTTAGTTTTGAGTTAAAAAATATCAAAGAAAAATCTCCTTTTTTCGAAAAATCTCTTTCCGTTTTAAAAAAGGAAAACACTTGTATCTCGTTGAACAATAATTTTGTTCACTCTGAAAACGAAAAAGCTATTGATCATGCTAGATGTATATATCTTATTTTAAAAAATTGGGATTCTTCTCACTGTAATGTCACACGAATTATTAATGCTTAGATTCCAGATCAGTGTAAGAAAATTATTGGAGGCGATATAGAAGGTGTTGTTTCCTTAACAAAAAGTGATCATACTAAACAAACCTTCAATAACGCTGATTGTTTAGAAAAAGATTTTAAGAATAAATTTGTGAGTTCTTATTTTAAAAATCAAACATTAATTGATACTCATTGTTCCACTGATTCTAATGGTAATACCAAATGTTTCACAATTATTTGCTCTTGATCATTCCCACCAACCTCCACATCATGAGTATGTTCTTCCCTCCACTAGGATTTTGTTAAAATTTCCTATAAGTAACGGTGAAGTTCATTCCGTAAACGAAATTCTTAGCATGTTTCCTCAATGTTCAGTTAGCAACTCTGAACCTAAAGATCAATTAAAGTCTTTTATTTCAGATGACTCTTCAATGTCTCATGAGTCTCATGACAAGGTATCATCTGAGCATACCATCGATGACACTCCTTGTTCTAGAACTAAAACAAGAACTCTTAAATCAGATAATCAAAGTTCTTCGAATCCAACAGTTGATAAGAAATCAAAATGTAATGTTAAACAAAAGAATTCTAGAATCAAATTTCTTTATCAATGCGGTAATACTTCTCACAAAGTCAACTCGTGTACTTTTGAAAAGAACTCCATTCACGTTGACAACATTATGAATCCTAATGATAAGTAGATCAAAAAGGTAAACACTTCGAACTGTCTCCCTGATGATTGTTAAAATATTTTTATTAAGTGATCTATTGAAAGATGGGCCAATGTATATTAATTGTATATTTTAGTTTCAGGGTAAAGAGCATATCTGGTATCTAGATAGTGGCTGCTCAAGACATATGACCATATGCAAGTCACTTCTGGAAGATTTCATAAAGAAGGATGGTCCTACTATTACATATAGAGATAACGACAAGGTAGATAAAAAAGTATATGGAACCATCAAGTGTAACTTTTTTATATTCAAGAATGTATCTTATGTGAAGGATCTTCAGCATAATCTCATGTCAATTAGCCAACTATGTGACCCTGATTATGAAGTTCACTTTAACCAGAGAGAATGAAAGGTTGTTGATCAAAAGAATGTCACTGTTTTGACTGCTAATTGACAGAATGATATTTATATATTGGATATGTTCTTGGCTGACAATTCTATTCGTCACTGCTTCTTCTTTCGTGCTCATTCTCATCTAAATTGGTTATGGCATAAGAGGTTATCTCATTTGCATTTCAAGAAAATATCAAAGATTTAAGGGAATCAACTTGTTAGAGGAATTCCTAAGATGCAATTTGTCAAAGATAAGCGATGCTCATCATGTGAATAAAGGAAAGAAAAGCAAGTCCTCTTTCAAGCCAAAATCTTGCTATGCCATTATCAAACCACTTCATCTCCTCCATATGGATCTTTTTGCACCGGTCCCTATTAAGTCAAGAGTTGGGAAGAAATATACTCTTGTTATTATGGATGAATTTTCAAGATATTCCCAAGTGAGTCTTTTTAAGAAGGAAGAGTCATGCCGCTGATGAAATCATTTCACACATTAAGCAATGGGAAGTTCTCTATGACCACAAAGTTAGATAACTACATAGTGATAATGAAACTGAATTTAGAAACTCCTCACTGGAAGACATTTGTTCAACCTCAGGAATTTCTCAAAAATTCCCTACAGTTAGAACTCCCCAGCAAAATGGCATTGATGAAAGAAGAAAAATAACTCTCACTGAACCTAGAAGAACTATCATCATTGAAGCTGGTTTCCCTTTGACATTTTGGGCTGAAGTTGTCAGCACAATGTGTTATATCCAATACCGACCCATCATTGTTAAGCATCTTGGGAAAACTTCCGATGAGATACTTAAGGGAACAAAATTGGACATCTCTTATTTTCATGTGATTGGGTGTGTTTGTTGCATCTTGAATCAAAGAGATCATTGCTCGAAGTTTGAAGTTAAAGCTAATAAATGAGTGTTTCGTGGTTACTCTAGTGTATCCAATGCTTTCAGGGTATTCAATCTTTCAAGGAAAACTATTGAGGAAACAAAAAATGCCACTTTTGATGATGACTCATTCATTCATGATCAGATTGATCATCCTTCATCAATTCTGAGTGAACTTAGTTATAGTCCTTCAGACCCTGTTCTTGATTTCTTGCTGATTGACATTAAGCCTATTGTTCCAAATGTTGATAAAATTATCTGCTCACAACTTATCTCTGAAGATTAGCCTGTCATCTCTGATGAAGCTGAACCATCAAATCAAGAAAATTATGTTCCAAACAAAACGAATGATTGTCCTAATCCTTGAATTCTTCGAGATTATCTGAATCTCAAATCATTGGAAATGTAAATTCTGGGATTCTCACTTGTAGTAGAGTCAGTATCAACTTCTGCATGTTTGTAAAGTTCGTCTCATTAATTGAACCAATGAATGTTGCTGACGCCCTGAAAGAAGCTGAATAGTTCATGGCTATGCAGGATGAGCTCAATGAATTTGAATGTCATCGTGTGTGGAATTTTTTTCAGAAGCCTCAAGGAAAAGTTATCACCGGCACACATTGGGTATTTAGAAAGAAGATGGATAAATATGGGATCATTATATGAAACAAAGCTAGACTTGTGGCTCAAGGTTTCTGTCTACTAGAAGGGTCAGACTAAGATGAAACATTTTCTCCTGTTGCTATACTTGAAGCAATTCTTCTGTTTCTTGCTTTTGCTTCATTCAAGAACTTCTACGTCTATCAAGCGGACGTTAATACTACCTTCTTACATAGAGAACATCAAGAAGAAGTTTTTTCTAAAGCAACCTTCAGGGTTTGAGAGAGAAGAGTTTCCAAGTCATGTGTATCGTCTTAATAAAGGTGTCTATGTTTTAAAGCAGACACCTAGAGCATGATATGATATATTTGTTGGGTTTTGAGCATTCTAACTCTCCTATGGTGTACATGAAACCCTAGAAACCTTGGATCTATGTTTGACTAAGATACATGCAAAATGATTTTCCAAGGTTCATAATCCTATCTAGCATACATGGGGATCTTTTATTCTGATAGTTAGTAAGAATTACACACCTCTTTGTAGCTTGGATTCCTTTGAAACCTTGTGAGCCTAGCACCTCAAGTGTGATGCCTCAAATGCTTCACACAACACCAAGTACACTTGGAATAAACTTTGAAGAGAATAAGAACACTTAGTATTTTCGGCTATCCCTCTTTTATTCACTCAAGTGGCCGAAAATGGTGAAGAATAGCTTCTTTATATAGTTAGTTACAATTAGGGTTACAACATGTAAATCCTAATTGTCATGACCTTTCATTTCCATGACCCATGGGTTATGTAACCCCCATGGAGCATCCAAGGAACATCTTATGGGTTAAAGCCAACTTGATAATCCATGGAGCCTTGGCCTACTATATAAGTTATGGATGATTGACACAATCAACCCATATATTTAATTAGTCTTCTTTTGATCACATAATTAATTCTAAATTAATTATTGATCAATACTAACTAAATATTATTATTCTTATTATTAATATATTAGAACTTATAATATATTAATAAACCATAAGTTTCTTATTTTTCTCATTTAGTCTATCCAAGTGCATTATGCCATGCAACCTAAATGGACCATGTCGGGTCGGGTCAAGTACATACCAAATATAGTTATGGACTTAGACACTGTATCCAACAGTCTCCCACTTGGATACGTCTAATAACTATAGTTTCAAGTATGACTTCAGGAACCGATCAGCAATCGTAGCTTTTTCAAGGTCTCTCAGAATTGAGAAGATGATGGTGTGCCATTTTAGATAAGTGATCATATAATCCTCTGTTCTAGATATCAGTCGGACAAACACATGGAACAATTTCTTTCTATTGTCTAGCAGTTGTTTCATGATTTTCGATTTGTTTGACATAGAACTTAATTGAACACATCAATTCAGTTCTGATCGGGCCCGGTACATGGGTCAAAACAAAATCATCGAGGGGCCCAGATATCACTTCTAATCCAAGAAGGAACATACAAACTTCGACTCATATGTTTGCTCTACTACTTGTTGAATTACACATAAAGGTACGTCTTATAGCATCGAGTTACCAATGCATTTTCATACAATCAATGCATAACCAACTCATAGGTAAGAAATCATATGTCTAGGTTTGAAGACTTATATGATATTACCGTCTCACGATCACTCGAGATAAATTCCATGAAGTGATACCAGTGAGCGTGGGTTGAATCCAATACTCAGAACTTATGAGCACTCATAAGTGTTGTAGCCCCCTTCATCCAACATCTTGGACCTCTACAAACCAGCCCATGACAGTCTTGATTCATATGTACTTCCAACATATGATTGACTGTGGAGAATTTGAATAATATGATATATACCATAACATAACTATTCTGGAAGTCAAAACATGCAAAAAAGAAATACTAGTAAATGACTGACAAGAGATAGTAACACTTTACTCATAAATAACAACTTTTATTTATCATCAAATGTCAATTACATTTTACATATTTCAAAATTATCTAACTTCTAAAACTAATATCATCTTTTAGCCCTATGCTCCTAGCATGCTGAAGATGCTTAACCCTATTCAATCCCTTCGTGAGGGGATCTTCCGGGTTCTCATCTGATGATACCCTCTTTGCCACGATAATTCCTTCTTCTATTCGATGTCTGATGAAATGATATTTTCTGTCGATGTGCCTAGATCTCCCATGATCCCTTGGTTCCTTTACTAAGGCAACTACACTTTCACTATCACACAAAATTTCCATGGGCTCCTTAATAAATGGTACAACTCCAAGGTCTCCGATGAAGTTCCTTAGCCATATAGCCTGCTCTGCTGCTTCACCTACTGCTATATACACTGATTCACAAGTGGAATCAGCCACTGTATCTTGCTTGAAACTTTTCCAAGTAATTGCCCCTCCATTTAAGGTAAAGACCTAGACCGACTGAGAGCGGAAATTATCCCTATCAGTCTAAAAGCTAGCATCACTATACCCTGCTACTTTCAAGTCATCACTCCTACCAAGGGTAAGGACCCAGTCCTTAGTCCCTCGTAGGTATTTGAGAATATTCTTTACTGCAGTCCATTGAGCCTTGCCAGGATTACTCTGATATCTGCTAACCATGCTTAAAGCAAAAGCAATATCAGGACGAGTACAAGTCATAACATACATGATCGAGCCTATAGCGTAAGCATATGGGACTCGACTCATCTCAGCTATCTCTTCATCTGTACTTGGGCTCTGAGTTTTACTCAATCTGGCATTACACTGAATAGGTAAATCTCCTTTCTTGGAATTTTCTATACTGAACCTCTTCAACAGTTTGTCCAAGTAGGTACTCTGACTAAGTCCAATTAGTCTTTTACTCCTGTTTCTCAAAATCATTATCCTGAGAATATAGGTAGCTTCTTCTAGGTATTTCATAGCGAAACACTTCCCAAGCAAGGATTTCACTACCTGCATGGTTGGGATGTCATTTCTTATGAGCACTATGTCATCCACATACAGTACCAAAAAGCTAACTATACTCCCACTAGCCTTGGAATATATATAAGATTCATCTTCACATCTCGAAAAGCTAAACTCTTTGACTTTCTCATCGAAGCAAAGATTCCATCTGCGAGGTGCTTGTTTCAATCCATATATGGAATTTTCAAGCTTACACACCCTATTAGGGTATTTTGTACTTACAAAACCCTCTGGCTGAGCCGTGTAAACATCCTTAGCCAACTTTCCATTAAGGAAATCAGTTTTGACATCCATTTTCCATATTTCATACTCATGAAATGCTGCAATGGCTAACAGAACCCTAATAGGCTTAATCTTGGCCACTGGTGCAAAGGTCTCATCATAATAAACTCCCAAAGTATGAGAATAACCCTTTGCAACCAGTCGTGCCTTATAAGTGTGTACTTTACCATCCATGTCGGTCTTCTTCTTGAAGATCTATTTGCACCATACTGTCTTACGACTTGGTACATTAATTGTCAACCAAGTTCCAAACTTGATTGTCATACATGGATTGTATCTCGCTATCCATAGCCTCTTTCCATTTAGCAGACTTAGGGCCTGCCATGGCTTTCGTGTAGCTGTTAGGCTCTTCCAGATTTATCAGTGTATTATCACTGATAAGGGTATCACCTTCTGCAGTAATATGGAAACCATAATAATGCTTAGGTGCATTCCTAACTCTGGTGGAACGCCTTAGAGGTATGGACTCTTCAGTCGGCTCAACAAGAGTTTCCTCATTAGGTTGAGGGCTATGGTTTGAGGTTCCTTCACCGCTTGACTCTTGAATTTCTTCAAGGTCAACTTGCCTCCCACCGTCTCCTTGGCTTATGAGTTCTCTCGCTCTCTCTCTCTCTCAAGACTCCTCTTCTTGCTACAAATACCACATTATCACTGGGTCTGTAGAAGATATAACCAAAAGATTTATGTGGGTAGTCGATGAAAATACTTCGAGGTTCGAGCTTGTCATGAGTCTCGCGTCTCAAGAAAGCCTCACAACCCCAAACCTTGATGTGGTCTAGATTTGGAACTTTTCCAGTCCACATCTCGTGAGGTGTTTTGGCAACCTTCTTTGTAGGGACTAGGTTAAGGATATGAGCGATAGTCTCTAAGGCATACCCCCAAAATGAGATTGGTAGCAAAGCTCGACTCATCATGGAACGAACCATGTCCAACAAGGTTCGATTGCGCCTGTCAACTACACCATTCAACTGTGGTGTTCTGGGAGGTGTCAATTGTGAGAATATCCTACATTCCTTAAGATAGTCAAGTAACTCAGTACTAAGATACTCACCACCTCGATCGGATCGAAGCATCTTAATGTTCCTGCCCAACTGATTCTCCACTTCTTGCTTAAACTCTTTGAATATATCAAAGGTTTCCGACTTATGTTTGATTAAGTAGACATATCCATATCTACTAAAATCATCAATAAAAGTCACATAAAAGCGATTAGCATCTCTAGTGGCAGTTCTGAAGGGTCCACACACATCTGTGTGTATGAGATCCATCAAACCTTCACTCCTAGCAAGGGTGCCAGTAAAAGGTGACTTTGTCTTTTTTCCAAGTAGAAAAGATTCACAACTATCATCCGACTTTAGGTCGAATGATTCCAAGACTCCATCCTTTTGGAGTTGGCCTATGCGTTTCTTGCTTACATGTCCAAGACGACAATGCCTTAAAGATGCTTTATCTAAGCTAGTGGAAGAATCAATACACAATACATTATTTCCTAAGTTATCTACAATAGATACAGTTTCATACACACCATCACAAGGTAGTGCTTTAAAATAAAGAACACTATTATAGAAAGCATCAATACCACCACTTTTATTATCAAAATAAAATATGAACCCTTGTTGATACAATGCATGAAAGGAAATAACATTTCTTGCCATTTCTGGCGAATAACAACATTTATTCAAGTCTAATGTAAACCCACTATCTAGTAACAAGGAATAAACTCCAATCTTGGTGACAGGTGAAACTTTCCTATTCGCCATGATTAGATTTATCTTTCCATGTTCCAAATCCTCACTTCTTCTTAGTCCCTGCAAATCAGAACATATGTGAATTCCACAACCTGTATCAAGGACCCAAGACTTAGAATGAATGGGTGAGTTATTAGACAATATAGTGTATATACCTGCATGGTTGGGTTTTACTTTCCCATCCTTCAAATCTTGCTGGTACTTTGGGTAGTTTCGCTTCCAGTGCGACTTTTCATGGCAATAGAAGCAATCAGCCTCATTAGGGTTAGCAGAAGGAGTGACAAAACCTTTCTTGGTTTTTCTTGAAAAGGAGCCTTCAAGGGTCTTACCCTTGGTACCCTTATAAGGGTTCTTTCTCTTCTTACCTTTTCCATGCTCGATTGCCAAGACATTGGCCGTAGTAGGAGTAGGAGGAGTAGTAACACCCGACTTAACCTTAAGGCTACTTTCTGTAGTCTTTAAGAGTCCTTGAAGTTTACTAAGTGTAACTTCTTCCTTATTCATGTGGTATGTCATTCTAAATTGATCATAACATGAAGGTAAGGAGTGCAAAATGATATTTATTGCTAACTCCTCAGGAAAGTCAACATTAAGTTTCTTCAAGAGATCCACAAACCTTTGCATTTTCTATAAGTGGGTCATGAGGGATTCATTGTCCTTCATTTGGGTGGTTATCATGGAGGACATTATTTCATACCTCACTTGACGAGCACTTTGATTGTATCGGTCCAACAAGTCCATGTGCATCTCAAAAGGGTAAAAGTCCTCATAGGACTTTTGGAGCTCAGCTGTCATTGTGGAAGTCATGATACATGCTACTTTGGTAGCATCCCTTTCATGTGCTTGAAATGTAGCAATCTCCTCTGGGGTAGCAGTTGACTCATCAATCTCCTTCAGCTCCCTATCAAGGACATATTCTTTGTCCTCATAGTGAGTGACCATCCTGATGTTTCTGATCCAATCCATAAAATTGGATCCATCTAAGATGACTCTCCCACAAAGGTTCATGAGAGAGAAGGAGCCACTAGGGTTTGAGCCAGAAGCATTGTTATTGGAAGACATCTGAAATGAAAGAATAAGTTTAGATTAGATTTCAGGATAGTCCTTAATAAAGCACCCAAATGCTATATTAAGGCTAGGACCCAACACAATATTTAATAACTTAGAAGAGGGATGACGTAATCCAAGCTATAAAATATTTGAAGGTAGGTGAATGACGATTCACCAATTTCCACCATAAAACGGAATAAATTTTATTAGGTTTTCATTGGTTTAGAAATTCCTAGGTTCTTTGAGATTCATTGAACTTTTCAATGGCATGTTTCAATCTCGAGTGTGCCCTTCAAGTTTTGTGATTGGGATGTCGAGGATCACAAAACAAGGTGTGAAGTAACCATGCAATTTACTTGGTAGACTTAATGTATTACCCCTCAATTGAAGTGCCGGTTAACCACACACGCTCCAACGATACTATGATTAACATTAAGTAACCCTTTGCCTACCTTGATAAGTCCAAGTTAGTGTGCCGGTTAACCACACACGCTCCACTAACGACTTAATCAAAGTGTAAAGTGTAACTCCATGGATTAGCACCTTATTCACATTTTTCCTAAAGTAACTAAGAATGGGAATGAATAAAAGTTTAGCTACTTTAGTATATTCATAATGCTTATTATGAGAATTATAGTCCTTGTTCTACCTTTTCGGCTAACGACCCTCCACCAATCAATTAAGCGGTGGGTGAGAATAGACACCCATTAAGTTGCCATCTTATAGGCAACAACCTTATACCCCCTTATAGACCGGCTTCTTGAATGAGGCCTACTAATGGTAAAACGAATTTTATCTTATACATATATAATTATTATTCACTTATAATACTATAGAGTATAAGGGTTGAATTTTAATATTTAAAATTCTAGAGGGTTGGAACTAAAGTTTTAATTATGACTTTACTTGTTCCAAAACTTGAGGGAATGTTTTGTAAGCTTTCAAAACTTTTCATTTCTCATAACTTATGAGTTTATTAGAGTATTAAAATGAAGGCTCTTCCTTTTTGTAACTCTTGTGTTCTTTTAATGGTTTTAATTCAAGTGTGACTCTTGGTTTTTCATAACTTGAGGACAAGTTATAGACTCCATTAAAACACATAATGATCAAGAATTAACTAACATGGAGGTTATAAATAATTCCTATGATCATCTAAATTCATAAGTTCAAGAACATGATTATCAAGAATTTCATGAATCATAACAAACTTATATAAAACTTGTAATTTTTTATAATAGCCATTGTAAATGGATTAGCATAAACATTACACCAACTAAAACAAGTTTTAAAACACCAAAACAGTTTAGGGTAATGTTTCTAGTCCATTTCCAGCAGCATAACTCGAAAATCTGAACACTGGAGCATGTACTCGTCGAGTGCATGAACTGACTCGACGAGTTACATGCATTTCGTCATGGACTCGTCGAGTCTCCCCTTGGACTCGGCGAGTTCATGCGGGCAGTGAACAAAAAATTACGTTTTTCAGCTATTTTGCATCAAGTATCAAACAAACAAGCCTAGTGTCTGATACCACTATTGGGTTTTGATCATTCTAACACTCCTATGGTGTACGTGCAACCCTAGAAACCTTGGATCTATGTTTGACTAAGATACATGCAAAATGATTTTCCAAGGTTCATAATCCTATCTAGCATACATGGGGATCTTTTATTCTGATAGTTAGTAAGAATTACATACCTCTTTGTAGCTTGGATTCCTTTGAAACCTTGTGAGCCTAGCACCTCAAGTGTAATGCCTCAAATGCTTCACACAACACCAAGTACACTTGGAATAAACTCTTAAGAGAATAAGAACCCTTGGTATTTTCGGCTAGCCCTCTTTTATTCACTCTAGTGGCCGAAAATGGTGAAGAATAACTTCTTTATATAGTATGTTACAATTAGGGTTACACCATGTAAACCCTAATTGTCATGACCTTTCATTTCCATGACCCATGGGTTATGTAACCACCATGGAGCATCCATGGAGCATCTTATGGGTTTAAGCCAACTTGATAATCCATGGAGTCTTGGCCCACTATATAAGTTATGGATGATTGACACAATCAACCTATATATTTAATTAGTCTTTTTTTGATCACATAATTAATTCTAAATTAATAATTGATCAATACTAACTAAATATAATTATTCTTATTATTAATATATTAGAACTTATAATATATTAATAAACCATAAGTGTCTTATTTCTCTCATTTAGTCTATCCAAGTGCATGATGCCATGCAACCCAAATGGACCATGCCAGGTCGGGTTAAGTACATACCAAATATAGTTATGGACTTAGACACTATATCCAACAATATTGGCGAGCTATTTTTTGGCAAGTGGATAAAAAAGAGGAAAGATTGACAACACATTGTCCACTAAGCATTCATGATCCCGTATTATTCTTTTCTTAAGTGTATGTTGCTGATATTATTTTCAGATCCACAATTGTGAAACTAAGCTTAGAATTCACTGAGATTATGGCTAAGAACTCTGAGATGAGCATGATGGGTGAACTAACTTTCTGTTTAGGTTTGTAGGCTAAACAACTAACTGATGTAATTTTTTTCGTCAAGCTAAATATATTGAAGACATGCTATAGAAGTATGGTTTTTCTAATTGGAAGTCAACAAAGACTTTGATGTCCTCATCAATGTCTATTGGCGTTGATCCAAATGGCGCTGATGTGAATGCAACTCTATATTGTGGAATGATAGGGTCACTGCTTTAACTTACTGCCAGTCGCCCAGACATTATGTTTGCCACTATATTGTGTGCTCGTTATAAAGCCATTCCTAAGGAATCTCATCTTCTCGCTGTAAAAATATTTTTTCGTTACTTAAATCATACACCCAATCTTGGGGTATGGTATCCTCGTGATTATGAGTTCAAGCTTGTAGGATACAATGACACCGATCATGGTGGTTGTGGCATTGATCATAAAAGTACTTCAGGAGGAGCTCAAATGCTTGGAGATGTATTGGTGAGCTGGTCCAATATGAAGCAAATATCAGTGGCTTGTT
Source organism: Lactuca sativa (assembly GCF_002870075.4). NCBI lineage: Eukaryota > Viridiplantae > Streptophyta > Magnoliopsida > Asterales > Asteraceae > Lactuca > Lactuca sativa. The sequence continues at coordinate 255,075,718 of NC_056630.2, forward strand.
CTACTACTGAAGCTAAATATGTAACCACTGGAAGGTGTTGTGCTCAGATTCTATGGATTCAAAATTAGTTATTAGATTATGGTCTAAACTTCTCAAAGACTCCCATTTGTTGCGACAACACCAACGCCATTCAAGTGATACAAAATCTAGTGTAGCATTCCAAAACCAAGCACATCGATATCTGTCATCACTTCATTAGTGACATCGTTCAAAAGGGAAAAGTGGAGTTGGTTTATATTCCATCCACTGATCAGCCGGCTGAAATTTTCACCAAGGCATTAGACGGAAAGACTCTAAAGAAATTAATTATAGATCTTGGCATGCTTTCATTGAATTAATTGTTTTCTAACTTGTTTGAATTAACATTTCTTCTGTTTGCTTTCTTAAAAACACAAAAACACAAAAACATGTGTTTCTTTTATTATGTTTAAAGATCTTTACATAGTTTGCTTAAACTTTGCTTCTAATATTTACAAGTATTCTATTTTCTTTCTTTTATCTATTTTCAGGCATATCTAAGATTTATCTACACCTCCTTCCTCCAGAGTATGCATGAGTTGGAGTCATCCAGAATGTTCTGAATGCTCTTGGTATTGAGAAGAATAGTGGCATCATGTTCTCTTATTATTGATAATGTCATCTTTTTCCTCCACTCACCGTTATGGATGCAAGGAGCAACCATCAATGCAGTGAGTCTTGTTTTCATTTACTGACTCATAATCCGATAAAATATTGAATGACCTCATATTGATATTGTTAACACAATGGTTTCATGTATTTGAGCTAGTTAACTTGTTGGTTTCAAAGATTATTATCTGCTACTTTCTTTCTCTTGATGAAGATGAAGCATGGAATCCAATTGCAAAACCTCCACTATTAATAGCCTCATCATTTTTGGTTTATAGTAAGTTGTATTGTATTTGGTCTTGTCTGTGTTTTCTTTTATAGCCAGTCTTGAAGGACGGATATCTCGAATAAAGGAAATTAACTAACGAGTATTCATTTCAAAAGATATCCTTTTGGTGATTTCACTCAAAAGATTTTCTACCTTTATGATTCGTCTAAAAAAAGTCTTTGTAGAGAGCCTCTGAAAAAGCTATATATTCCTTTTTTAATCTATTATTCTTTTTGTCAACTATTTCCCATGGTTTTACTTCCTTGTTTGACTAACTCTATTGTTTGTATATTATTGATTATTTTGTCTCTGTATCTTTTTAAAAGATTTGACTGTCATTTCATAAGCCAAGTATATTACTTTTGGCAAGTAATCGTACCTAGAAGCATGGTGTTGTATGTGCCTAAATCTCTCTAGGTATCTTACAAGCGAGACCATCTGCTGAGATGACATTGAGTCACCCCCTCATGGTGATTGTCTAGCATCGTCTAAACTTTCTAAGTGAGATTTCTTGGTCCCAATAAAAAATTTATTGAAATGCTTAGGTGTTCTTTTAATTAACTATCTTTCCTGACCTTGTCCTTGGAAGCATACTTACCGTATGCATCAAGTCTCATGTTCTGCTGAAACATTGAGCATAACCCCATGGCTTACCCTGATTGCATAATCATCAACATAAGAGTTACTTGTCTGGTCCTTAAATGGAAAAGGTTTATTCATGTCCTTGATCTCCTAGTGTAAGGTATGACAGTGTGCCACTTCGAATTGATGGAAGATGTATGATTGTAGACTACAACTAACTCTATGATGCAAGGACTAAACCACATCTTGCTGATGGGTTATCATTGTTCATAATTCATGTTGATTCTACCTCTCCGTGAATGAAACAATTTATTCTCTCATTTTCTTCTTTAAAGCTTAATGATTCAACGTAATGTATCATACACTGATCAAAGCTTAAAAAATATATGCTGATGGTTAATTTAAAAACACCATAGCTTATTACACACATCAATTCATTTTCTCTATATATGTCACACCCCAAACCAGAACGGCGGAAACGTTCGACGGTGGATGACTTCTTGGGCAGTATCATAACAATGAACATAATAGTGAAGAAAGTGAACACAACCATCATCAATATAATTGAAAAAGTTACATCATAGTATGTGTTTACATGTTTTCGAAATCAATTACATCATGATGACAAAATATGTTTTGAACTTAACGCCTTAGCGTCCCTGTCTTGAAAGCTGAGAATTTGGAATCCTAAGAATACAAGTAGTTTTGAAAAAGTGTCAACAATTAATTTGGTGAGTTCATAAGAGTTTTATTTTGAAACGAAACTGTTTTCCTTTGTAACAACGATAAAGTTGTTCCAAAAAATCCGATATTTTCCTTAAAGAGTGAATTGAAAGTTTCTATGTTATAAAATAGTGAATTCTAAAATTTCGTATAGTTTCCTTCTATAACTTCTATGTGTATATAAGTTATATAAAATTAAAGTTAAATAGACTGTTGAATGTAATGGGTCTGCCCTAGGCCCACAACCAAACAAGGAACAGGAAATAAAGCGGACGCACCAATTCTAAGTCGATCATGACTAAATTTTATATAACTGTAGCATATACACTTAGTAATTATGGCTGAAAACTAACAATTCTAGATAGAATGTAGTCTTAAAAACCAAAGACCTATACTACGCCTGTCACAGTTCATCAAGTAGTGGAAGTGGTAGTGAACATAAACTATAAATATCATAATTCACCAAATAGTGGTAGTGATAGTGAACATGAATTATGCATATTATAGTTTATCAAATAGTGGTAGTGGTAGTGAACATGAACTATACATATAATAATTCACCAAATAGTGGTAGTGATAGTGAACATGAATTATGCATATTATAGTTTATCCAAAAGTGGTGGTGGTAGAGAACATAAACTATAGCTATTATAGCTTATCATATTGTTTGTAATGTAATGCAACCTAACTATACCTACTATAGTTAGCGTATTTGTTGGTAGTGTATACTTATTATAGTTTATTGTAATTACTTGTAGTAGTGGCAAACCTTGGTATATGATTCATACCTTCAAGATAAGCTAAATAATATGTATTATCATTCACATGTATTCCATTGGTACTATCCTTGTCATGGTTTACCAAATGTTTGTATGTAATGGATGTAAACTTTGTTTATGACAATTTATTATTTCACTATACTTAATATAGTAAAAACCCATTTGTTTTCTGATGTATGTCTACATACCAAGACAAAATGACATATAATGTAATAAGATAATATCACATAATGATGCACGCCTTGCTCAACAAGTTACAAGGTGTGAATGAAATTGATGGCATTTTTCTAGTGATAACATTTCTATTCCTGTTCTTAGAAAATTTATAGAAAAATAATCAAAGGTCTAAATCAACATCCATAAATTTTGAGAGTTTAGAAAATATGTCTAGTTTGTTCATAAATTTTCTCACAATTTTTAGTGACCTCCAACTTGTGTAAAAAAGTCCATAATCACAGACTGGTCCAGATTTGTTCTTGAAATGATCGGCAGTTTTGTAAAAATCACCATAAATTATCGAAAAATCATATGGAGATGTGGAAGTAGCCATTTTAAAGGTATGGATCTGAACTATTTGCACCTAGTATAGTTTTGAAAACTAAAATGTTATAGTTGTCCAAAACAGTTTGTGAATTAAGTTAAACTTTCCTGATGAAAGCTGTTGGAAAAGTTTATTTGTGTTCTTTGTGTTTTAACTTGTATCCCCCCTTAAAACTTAAGAAAACATTAAAATATAGGGGTATGAACTCACCTTGTGTGATTTCAGTAGATGGATGATGAAGGAAAGGAGTGTGCTACTCAAGAACACTTAGAAGATGCCTTGAAGGTTCGAAGATCTAATATGAATGTGATGATGTTTGTGTAAGATATCTATGATTTGAGTAGAAGGAAGTGAAATAATCATATGGAGGATGATAATACTTAGCCAAAAGTAGAAGAAAAACTTGGAGAATAGCCTTGAATCTCGAAATTTAGAGAGAGAAAGGTGTTTGTTCTTTGGTGGAAAATGAAAGAAATGAGAGAGGAGAGATAATGATTCTACCTTTTGTTTAAGTGTATGGCTGGAAGAAAATGATGGTAAGGACGATGGAAGTGACTAGGTATGGTGGAAAGACAAGGGTTGGTCATGGAGTAGGCATGGGGTGGTTGCTTGTGTCATGCACTAAAGCAAAGTCAACACTCCACCCAAAATATCTTACCCACTAATCTTGGATAAGATTTACACTAAAAAACTTGATTAATTATGAAGTAAGGGGTCTTATATGTTATAATATAATTTTGGGTGAAGATCCCACGCAAAAATCATGAAAAACGGGCCTAAAATGAAGTTGTAGTCGAAAACTGGGAATAAAGGCTGAATCTGCGAGGCTTCTCGCATGGGGGATCGAAGGTGCGAGGGTTCGGCCCTGAGAAGGCTGGAACCGAAGGCGAAAGTAGATGAAGCGAAGGTGAAAGGAGGGTTCGGTCCGAGAGGACCTTCGGGTTCGGTCCTATGCAAGGTTCGGGTTCGGTTCTTCCAGCTTCGGGTTCGGTTCAAGCCACTTCGGTTCTTAGCAGCTTCGGTCCTTAGAGGGGACCATCGACCCTAAGAGGGTTCGCTCCAAAAGGGGTGGTTTCGGTTGCTTAAGGCTGTTTTACCCATTTTTACCCCGTTTTAAGCGATTTTTGACCCGATTAAGGGTCGGGATGACCTGAATGATAACAAAAAGTTAAAGGAACTTTTGAGAGAGGTTTGGGAGAGATTTCTTAGAGATTTTTAATAGAGAGAAATAGAGTGAAAGAGTTTCGGAGAGGCTTCTTTTGGGACCTTTTTGAGTGTTTGGCTTCACAACGCAAGGTTCATACACCCCGTTAAGCCTTGTTTAAGGATCTTACACACCCCCGATGGGTATGCAATAGTGTTTTATCATTTTTTTACCACATTTACCCCGATTAGGGTTACAGAAATCTAAAGATACGAACTTTCCAAGTGATGGTTTGTTATTAAAATAGTGAGTTGTATAGTAAATACATAACGTAAACCCTAGTGTATGAGGGTTAGTTGAGTTGACCAGTTTGACTTGTTGACTTTGTTTGACTTTGAGTTGACCATAATTTGACGGTTGTCACAATATATTATTCTTTAGAATTTTATGATTCAGGGTAAGAATCTAGACATTGATGAGAAATCGAAAAATATTTGTTAATGGATACATTTCATACCAGAATGTATTACACACATCATACCAATCTTGCCCAT